>NC_089493.1:0-22701 GCF_036850765.1 Saccopteryx bilineata | reverse complement strand
GGTGAGCCTGTGAGCTGGCTCTTTCAGGCTGAACAGCATTGACGTCTTTGCCGCCCTCCTGTGGAAATGTTGGGAAGAGCAGCATTCGATGGGGTTTGTAGACTTTTCCTCTGGAAGGAATTCTGGAACTTTCAAAGGAAGCTTTTGTCAGTGGCGAGATAAAAAAAAAAGAGAGAGGCAGAGAGATGGACAGATAGGGATAGACACACAGGAAGGGATAGAGATGAGAAACATCAATTCTTTGTTGTGGCTTCTTAGTTGTTCATTGCTTTCCCAAGTGTGCCTTGAGTGGGGTGGTATAGGAGACCGAGTGATACCTTACTGAAGCCAGGACCTTGGGGTCAAGCTCGTGAGCATTGCTGAAACCAGATGAGCCCGTGCTCAATTTGGCAACCTGGTGTTTTGACCGTCGGTCCTCCTCATCGCAGTCTGATGCTCTATCCATTGCGCCACTACATTGTCAGGCATTCTTTAACAAAGAATTGTTACCTTGCCTGTGTGTAACTGTGTTAGGTGCGTTGTTCCTAATGGTTCTTGGCTTTGACTAGGAGATGAGGAATGATATGTATTTATGCCATCATGAGTACGTAATTAAATTTGCTGTTATCAGGTGTGCGAGATTTCAGTACTTTCTTGAAAATACAACTGGCTGGTGACAGTGCTCTGTGTTCTTTCCGGGGATGCTTCCTGTTTGGAGCTTCATTAGGTTGATTTGTGAGCTTATGGGAGGTTTGGACATTGCATATATTTTGTTCTTCCTTTGTTGTGTATACATTGATTGGTTTTGTGGATAAAATTTTCTGGTGCCGACAAATGTTTCTAGGTAAGGGTTTCCTGTATAGTCTATAAGGAATTCACGTGGGTGGATACTTATATATGTGATTGCTATGGTTTTCCCGTGGGTTGATCATTCGGTGTCTTATGGTAGGATTTCTTCTTATCTTTGGAGCTGTAATGAACTATCTGTGGTTGATATTTTTCCTCATTCTTCAAATTCCATTCTTTCGTACTTCCCAGGGTTGTCTGAAGAGTACGGCTTTTCCGTGGAATGTATTTCTGCTTAGCTTTAATGGGTTTTGTCTACTGGTCTGAATGTGTTGAAGACATTTTTAATAATTGTTCTCATTCCACGGTGAAAATGAGCTCTTCCAGCTGTTATAGATGTTGGCGAATTCTGGATTCACAGACCGTTGAATGAATGCAGAGTTCTGAAATATAGCCGGGCTTACTGTGTTTTCCTGTAGGAATACGGTGTAGTGAATTGTTTTTATTGCTGGGAGTTCAGGGCATGATGTACCTGTCGCTCTTTCTCCGGTTCCCATAGCTTACTGGTCTTGAGGTCTATCTCTGTTTCCATTGTTAATGGAAAATAAAAATATAGTTCTGCTTAATATATTAAAAATAACTGTGGATAGTAATTGAAGCCGAGAAGGTTGGGGAAGTAAGGTAGATCCAGGATGCTGTAAATGTGATGTTTTAGCCCCAGACAGCTCATGCTGGGTAGTTCTGTCTGAGGGAAGATCTTTCTCTCAGGAAAAGGAATGCCTTTTACTGAAGACTGTCTGTTGTGCTTTCCATCTGCTATCATGTATTTCAAGAGTCCCTTGTGGAGTGTGAGGAAGTAAGACATACCAGCCCTCATTGTCATTGTTATGTGAATCATTTACAGCTAACTGTCTCTTTTTCTGCCTAGGTAAAGAAGTTTCAGCGAAGATAACATCCGTGCTTCCAGTCCCTCGCCCGTTGTGAGACGTTGGGCGCAAGGGCTCTGGGTCCGGGGCCTGGTGTCCGGCCTCGGGCATCTCAAATCCGGCTCTGGCCGCAGTTTGAGGCAGGGACCCTGGGCTGCCGTGTACTCCATCGAATGTGTTCAGGGTCCTGCCTCAGACAGCAGTCCGTGCCTGGGGTGTGGCATCTGCCTTCCGGCACCGGGCCTCTGCGCTCTGATACCTCTTTTCGAGTTGTGTTAAGGGGGTGGATAGCGTTGAGAAGTGTTTTCTAGGGTGGTGATCCAAGGGTAGGTGTGGGGCGTGTGGCTTCTGGGTTAGGGCTATGGTGTTAGGTGCTACTGGAGAGGTATTAGGCTTGGAGGTAGATGGGAGAGTTTCTCCTGGAGGGGGAGGGGTGAGGGTGAGTGGGCGGGACTGAGGTCGGGAAGGCGAGGCAGGGTGTTCCGATTCCCCCCTCCGGAGTTCTCTCTGAATGACAACATACCCAGATAGCTGCCTTTGGAATAGACAAAGGACAGAGTTAGGAAGCACTGGGGCTAGATATTGATCTAATCACCAGCCCCCAAGGGGAGGAGTTTCCTCTGTTTGGGCTGCTGCATTTGCATACGAAGAGACACCCCTGGAAAGGCAGGCATTCCTGGCTGGGGCATCCGAGGAGGATGGATGCCTGTCTGGCTACTCAGAGATCAGGCGGATGGAGCTGCGGAGTCTTCTGCTGTGGTCAACGCAAGATTGCGGAGTCTCGTTCCCTTTCCTTGGTGAGTGTCTTTGTCATGGGATTGTCGGAAAAGTAAGACTGCTGTACGTGGGTGGGTCAGACTTGTGCCGGTAAAATGATGTGATTTCTGGACAGTGCATCCACGTTGGAAAGAATTAGGGTTATGTGCAGCTAATGCTTACCGTTGGAACTCTACTGTCATGTATCCCTCCTGACCCTGTGTTTGGAACGGACGGAGCGTTCCTGGGCCTTCGGAAGGCGGTGTCTTCTGGGAATGTTAGCTGCTATTGCAAGTGTTTTCAGTGAGAGGGGTACGATTTCCCGGACGTGTGGGGGTGATACAGTTTCATCTTCATTCCTTTTGTGTTGTCTATGCGTGGAGTCGGCTCGCAGTCTGTGGTGTTATTTCGAGGTGCGTTCTGTTAATGCTTATTGTGGAGAATTCCCACGTTACTATATTCCCGATGCCCATATTTTGTGTACTGCGAGCTAGGATGATGTTCAGGATTGTTATCCTTTGAGGTGCGTGTTGGCCATTATATTTTCCGGGCAAATCTCCTTGAGAATCATTTCAAATTGTGGCTCCGCGGTGCCCTACGGTGGACATGTGTGTGAATCGCATGGAGGCCTTCGTCGTGAGAGGGATGCATTGCCATTCGTGTATTTAGTCAGTTGTATTGGGTTTCACTGTCGTCTTACATTTTTTTTGCGTCGATGATGATGGCTGTGTAGTTGCTTTGTGTAGGATTCTCCAGAGTGGAAGTCAGAAGAAAGAAGTGTCCTGTGGCGTGAGTTACGAATGCAGAAAGTAGGGATACTGGAGGAAAACAGCTGTGACAGACCGGATCCCAAGAGGTAAGATGTCGCTGTTCCCGGAGGGGTTTGGTTTTTCACAGTCCAATGTTCACTGTGCTGTCTGTTACTATCTGCAGAGTTGATGGAGTTCTGTGGGCATTGAACAGGGATCAGGACATTGTGAATTTGCTTCTTAATGTTATTCCGTCCGCTTATTAGGGTGCCTTCTTTCAGAGGTTCAGTGATGGGTCCCTTCTGTTTCTCTTCTCTGTTAGCCTTTCTTTCAGTGTTGTGATGCGTTTCCGCTGGGCTTCCTTAGAGGAGCATTTGGGGAACTCTTTTTATCCAGTCCTCTTTTTCCCATCTGCTTTCCCGAATCCTCGATTCACTACGGTGGTGAGAAACAGTGAAACCCAGCTTCCTGAATGGTCCTGGATACTTGACTCGGAGCTAGAGGTGGCTTTATGGCTACTGTGCTCTGGATTTGAATCGCTGCCGCCCTCCTGTGGATATCTTTAATTACTACATGTTATTGTCATTCAGCAGTTTCCCTTGGGCTGGCTATTGCGCTGTGGGCATGCGGAAGGCAGTGTTCCTGGGAATCTTCCTTAGAGCGTATCATTAATTTCTACTTACATTTTCTGGATCGCATTGTGTGAAACTGGGAAATATAGTTTCTGGTATTTTAATCCTTGCAGGACCCTTGCTACAGTCTTTGTACTCATGTGACGACTGAGAATGGTTTCCAAGTGAGAAACTCCAATCAAAATGTGATCCTGGGTTTTCTTGTTAGAAACAACAAGGTACTGATGAAAAGCATTGCTGCTGTCTCATTGCAGAGACCAGAGGACTTGCATTTGTGATATGGATAGCTGTGACAGTGCTGCCTCCTTGCCCTTCTGTACGTGTGAGATCTTTCCCTAGCAGAGGCAAGACAACTTTTATTTACTTTCCCTAGATGTTCCTGTGCGGTGCTGCAGGGTCAGTTGGGATTGGGAAGCTGTGCATGTCATACCTTGAGGCCGTGTCGTCACCTTGGCTTCACAAAGTGGTTCCAAATGTAAGACAGGGTCATTAGTTTCTACCTTTGTTTCTCTGCTTGCTATTTAGCATTAAAAAAAAGAGTCCATGCACTATTACATTGTGGTTCAACTCCCACAGTAGGCATCCTGTAGTCTTGAATGCTTCGATGTCCATGTTCTTGGGAATGCTGTCCTGGCTAAATAGGTGGGTTCCTTCTATAGGGTACTTGTTTTGCCGTTATTCCTGTTCTTAGAATATGTGTGTCTACTGTTCTGGAAATTCTGGTGTGGTTTCCTGCCCTGGGTGTTTGTGCAAGCCTCCGATTTGGATGCTACCGTTTGCTGTGAGGCAGGAAGGTATGATGTCTTCCTCTGCCATCTCTTCTCTGTTTTCCTGGGTTTCTGATCTGGATTTGTCTAGGTATCGTCTTTCAGTGAGAGGTACTTCAGGTTCACCTTTAGCTGTGTTAGCAAGCAGTATGAAGGGATAAAGGTCATGTGCTTGGGTTCTTCACGTCCATTATGTTCTCTTGGTGCCCTGAAGCTTTCTTCGTCCACTGAGACGCCTGAAAAGTGGGTGGCAGCATCCTTTCCTATCTGTGGGTGGTATTTTTTCTGTCAGATTAATCAATACTGCCCTGAAGTTTGTTTTCCCAAAACCATGCCCGAGATGAGGTCCCTTACTGGGGCCAAAATAACATTTTAAAGTGCCCTCGTGTGGCCATTCTGGGAATAGCAGCAGTGAAGGTAAACTTTTTTAATTTCTGATATCCTTTCTCAAAGGACCTCTTAAAGCAGGGATCTCCAAAGTTTTTACACCAGGGGCCAGTTCGCTGTCCCTCTGAGCATTTTAGAGCCAGATTATAAAAAAACCCACTATGAATAAATCGCCATGCACACTGCACAAATCTACCTGTAAAGTAGAAACACAAATAAAATAAATAAAGGAAGACAGAATATTTATAGTACAGAGCAAGGACATTTCAATCAACAAACTGACCAGTATTTCAATGGGAAGTATGGCCTTGCTTTTGTCCAATGAGATGGTCAATGTGCTCCTCTCACTGACTACCAATGGAAGACGTGCTCCTTGTGGAATTGCGTTAGTGGCCAGATAAATGGCCTTAGGGGGCCGCAGTTCGGTGGCCCCTGCTTCAATACACTGTGGTCTTTGCAGGCATCATAGTTTCTCCCTGCTTCCAAAACTGTCTGTCTGTTGCAGGTGTTAGTTTCTTCTGTTGTTGGGGTATGTGACCCTTCTGTGGAAAACACAATGCCATCTCCATGACTGTCCTACAGTTGGGTCATGCCCTCATTCCATGTTATTCCATGTGCTCATCTATGTTATTCCGTATGTGTCATAACGGTGGTTCCCTGATCACTGAGGGTTCAGGGAGATATTTTCATTACTAAGAGGAATTCGAGATCTATTTACTGCGTGTGTGTATGTGAATGTCAATATTTCTGGGCAGGAGAAGTGATTTCAAGTTATCTTTTGTTTCGTGAATGATGACATCACTGCGATAGGCAATACTGTGGTTCATCTCCTTAAAGAGGTGTTCCTTAACTGAGAGAATTTCACTGTGGGGACAGTGACAGTTCTGTTTTTCCTGTGCTTCCCCGTGCATGCTGTCTGAGTTTTCAGACAGCGGCCCGATATGATAGACGTGAGTGGTATTCCTGGTAATGTAAACGATGTCCATCCATTGGTCTGCTGCAGTGGCCAACAACTCACTGTTAATGATGGTATTTTCACCAGTAGTTGCATGCCTCATTAGTCTCACCTCCCGTGTGTTCGGTTTTTAGAAGAGGCTGTGAAGCATACCTTTCTCAGTCATGTTTCCCCTGCAGGCCGACCATTTTCTCTCTGACTTCTGAGATTGTTAACTGAGTCCCTCACGTTTCCTATTAGGTATAGTGACATGTTATTTCCAGTACTTTTCTGTGAATGAGTTACTAATATGCTTGGTTAAGCTGATGACCGTGTGATGGATACATGGCCAGTCTGATGGGATCATGAAGAGGGTGCTGAGGAAAGTCATTGGCCCTCCAAAATTCTCTGCTTGCTCACAAGAGATTGTTGTGGGAGATGGAGGGCTGTCATCCTCTTTGTTCCTAAGATGTTGTAGGTGGGATTTTGTGAAGGGGTTGTACTTACTTAGGGAAACTGATCTTTTCATTCATTTCTATGTTTCCTTATGTGAGTAGGTGTAGGCCGAGAGGGAATGTCAAAGTTTAATGACTTCCATGTTCACAGAGTGTCTCTGAGATGGTACCAATAAGTGCTGGTGAAGGTTTCCAACAGGACATAGGCTCAGTGCCTCCCCTATGTTTATTTCTTTGCTTATTTTATGTGCTGTTCACAGACCGGTGGGTGTGTGTAAATCAGGAGGATCTGGTTTTGTCTTGGATATGGCAGCTTGGCGGGGTGTCTGTCTGTTTGGCCTGTGGTACATTGCTGACAATGGTGTGTTTTCCATGCTGGGGAATGTGGTGTAGGGTCATTTGTGCTTTCTCAGTATGGGTGTTGGATGTCCTATGTTGCTTAGAAATTGTCTTTGAGTCCCGTGTTTCAGGGTACGGTCTTTGGGTAGCGTTGAAGTTTGTGTTGATGGATGTGGCCTGGTAAGAAGGGCTTGATATATGTCTCTGTCGTCTTCTCTCTGTACTTTAGGTTTTGTGATCTTTATTGTGTCTGTGCACCTGTTTGGGGTTGGATGCTGACAACCTGTGGTTGAGGGTGTGTGTGGCTTGCTCACATTGGCCCTGGTGTTGGTTGTGTGTCACAACTTGTTCATCATTTACTAGGACCCAGAGCTGCTGTTCCGGGCTTCACTTTACGGTGATGGTGTGATCACTGTGACACTAGCACTTTGCCATCATGGTGCATGTACCTTTGAAAAACCTTTTCAGTAGAGGCTACCCCAGGGGAATAGAGACGGGGAGCCACGCAGTGAGTACATTGGGGATGGCACTACTGTCGGTGTCTTGGCGCTGAGTTTAGACATCATGGAGAGGCCCTGAAGGTTTCCTCCAGCAACAGGGACAGAAAGTGTTTTCCCGTGATCACGTTTCCAGAACACTTCTGCTGACTAGTCCACTTGCTAGAAATGACAACCTGCTGTTGAAAATGAGCAGCTGTCATTATGAAATGGATGGCTGCAGAGGCTGTGTATGCCTACAGCAGTGCTTTTCTGGTTTTCAGGACCTACCTGTAAGTGCTCTGTTTGTTCGTTCCATTCCCTTTCTTATTATTGTGCTGTTGGGTTTGTTGGGGATGTGAGGCTTTCCGAGTTTTGTTTCTATGTTTCTTTTGTCACCCTAAGTTCAGAAAAGTTTCCATCAGATTGGCTGTTCGGAGTTACAGGCCTGGCTTCCTCGGCCATATTTCCTCTCTGTCTCAGCATTTGCTTGCTTGCCTGTTTGCTACTATACTCATTTTGTGTTGCTTGAGGACTTTGTTCATATTTTCCATGCTTCTGCTTCTGCCCAGGGTTTCTGGGGGTGCAGTGGTTGTCCATGTATCCAACCTTTGCCTAACTTGTCCTTGATATTGAGGTGTGTTCTCTAAGTATGAGTATGGGTTTCAGTTCTCATCACTGTATGCTCAATGTGTATGTCAGCCTCCGCTTGCATTGCTGGATGTGATCTCATTGTCCTGGATGACCAGATAGTGCTTCACTGTTTGTGTTCCTTCCATCTTGTTATTGATCAGAAAAAGAACTGATACCGTATTCGGAAGAGAGTTCTGTTCCTTCTTCAGGGTTTCTGCTACTGTTGTATTGATTCCATTGGTGCTGAGTGCATTGATTCCACGTGTCTGTTTCTCCCAGTGCTCCCTGAGTGTGGAAGTCAAGATGTTTAATGACTGTTCAGTGCTGGGTGCTCCAAAGCCCTTTTTTCCTGGGTCCACGTGATATCTCTGCGTGAAATATGTGGAAAGCTCTTTGTTTTCCTGCTAGCAATTGCCGTATCATGGAGTTTTCTCTCATTTTGGTCTTTTCAAGTACCAAGGAGTTTGTTCGGTGTTATACCGGTAATCTGTTGTATTTTAACCACAGTGTGCATTTCAGTGCGCTGCTATAGACTGCTGTGATAGGCTGTGTAGTGATTCTGTTGGCTGAAAGGACATATTTCATAACTGCTTGCTCCTGTCTTGTTGGAAATTTAGTATGACTATCTATGGTACCTTAACTCTTTCTCAGCTTAGGAGGCGTTACTTGGTTGTGACGATGAAGTTCACGGGTCATGGGAACACAGGCAGTACTCCTGCAGTTGTGGGATATGTACATCATTTCCTATTCCTCATATTTAAACCTCTCAATGCATGTATGATTTATTCATGACCCTCCTGCTCCCCTTTGCAGGAGACGTTGTCTGAAGCATCTGTGCTCTCGCCTGTTAGTCTGGTGTTCTCATCATGTCGGCCCTGGATTTGCAGGAAAGGGAGCACTTATTTTATTGGGGGAAACTGTCCACACTTCGTAAAGTGTCAGAGATATACCTCCGTACTCTTGGGTAGCCCATGTTTGCATATGTTGAATAATGGGGTGGTGAGAAAGGATTCTGTATGTCCTCAAAGGGCAAGTTCTTCTGCATTTGGATCCATATTTATGTTTTCGTTCTTGAGTGCTGTTTCCCAGAGGACATGTTGGGATTTGCACCTGACCTGCTTTCCCCGATCACTTCACCCTCCTGGAATTCAAGGAAGGGTGTCTTCTCTACACAGAGAGTTTGGGATGCAGATCCTTTGGAGGGGAGCCCGTTTTCTCCTTGAAGCCAATACTAATTACACGTGTATAACAGCACTTATAGTGAATTGTCGAGGGAGTCTTCCACAGGGTGAGAGGACATAGGAATCCCTGTATTCCACTCAGAGGTGCCTTGGAACAGTCAGAGGAGTAGGATGCGCATTGACTGTACATTCCAGGATTTAAGGAGGGGTCCTAATACAAGTGGTGTGCCATCTGCACGTCTGCCTGCAAATACCCATGTATGTGCTCCGAGCTCCCAGTGATCATGTCTCAGGGCAGGTTAGCCAGTAAGGGTGAATCTGTGTCGGCTCCCATGGCAGATCTCCATGTTGTCTCTGTGATCCCTGAGAAGTGCAGAAGTGAGGTCCTGTCGCATCATGCATTACTGTGTATTCCTGTACTGTGTCCACTCACTTTCGAAGGATGTGGTCATAAACTGTCACTGCTTTCTTTGCAGGAAGAATGATTTACTATTCCCCTCATGATCCACTGACATGGTGCAGGACGTGTCTAATGAGTTCCTTACCCAGATCACCGAATCCAGAACATGAAGACTGTTATTTACTGTCTAAGTGATGGCCAATTGGATAGACTGTCAGACTGAGATGTTGAGGACCCTGGATCCAGACCACCATGAGTTCTCTGCTCTGAGTAATGGCTCATGCAGCTTGCACATGGGTTCCTTAGGACTTGTGGTTTGACCGTGAGATCTTTGATATGACTCCGTGGTTGCGGGATGATTCCCAGGGGTCACTGGCCTCAACGTCAAGGTTGCTGGCTTGAGCAGCAGGCTCTTGCTCTCCCTTCATGGCAGTTTTGAGAGAGCAATAAATGACCAGGTAAGGTGCCTCAAAAAACAAAAGACCGTTCCTATAGGTTTCCCTTTCTATTTGTCAATATCTATCCGTCTCTTGGTCTCTCCCTCTGTCTATGTAATAAAAGTGGTGTCATGCAACCGTGGTCCTCGTTAATTCATTTATAATACTGAAAATGGACGTGAAAGTTGACACGACTGGGGCTGCGAATCACATGGTTAGGTGATAGGGCTGTGCATTTCCTGAGGTCATTCCTTTGTAATGACTGACATCAATCAGAAGTCCCATGACAGGGATGTATATTCCTTGACAGTGTTCTATTTTCTCAGTGTCTGACCTCTGACGCTAGAAAATATGGATTTTGGTAAAAAGGCCTGAGAGGAGGGCACTGGAAATAATGAAACATTTCTGGTGCTCTCCAGTGGACATCTTGAGAATAACAGTGTTTGTTGGAAAGTCCGCAAATGGCGGGTATCGATTCCTTTGAACACGTACATGTCCCTGATGTTTCCCACATAGTGAATAAGTGACTATGGTGACTATGGTGTCATCCTGTATGTTCTAATTCCATGTATGATCCATAGCAGGAATACTATGCTATGAGAGATTGATTGCTGTGACATAGCTACTTTCTGGAACTGCTGCACTGCTGACACGGAGAGTATTTCCTTGAAAACAGAAGGAACGCTTTGGGTCACTCTGTTTCCTTTCCCAGTGTGTAACGGCAGAGTATGATGGGACCTTGGGTCTTTTTGACTATTAGGTCTTTGCCTTGCCTTCCTTTAGGTGACTGCTTAAAAGTATCGCTTCTTTTCTTCGGCTTCTGTATTTTTTCATGTAGGTGTTCTTCATTTACTTTTATAGTTTGTTTTCTATTGATTCATTTCCCCCTTTATTTAATTGTTTTCTCTTTATTTACTTGTCAGGTTATGTAGTATAGTGCTTCATAATTTCCATTGTCTTCCTTTGGTACTTCCCTCACTATCTTTTTCGGTACTGCTGCATGTCATCCCAGTCTGCCTGATTGAGCCCCTGAAGGGGGAATCTACCCTTTGCTTTTCCCCTTTCTATCTTTAATGTGCGGCAGCTCCTGTTCATAGCTGTGAGACCTCTGCCCAGAGCCTACTGTTCTTGGGGTACAGTGAATAGGGCAGCTTCTCTGGTGTGTGCTCTAATTTTTTGTGAGGTTTTATCTGAGGCTTTTATGGACTTAAATTTACGTGATCTTCTATTTTTTCATGGTGATGTATGGATCTTAACATGAAGTGTTCTGTCCCAGCGTGGATTACCCTGTTTCAAAGTCTTGATCTCTGTAGCCAGGATTATATCTGGGAATTATTTTTAGCTTTGAAGCCCTTGGTTCTATGTTGGTGCTCGTATTGCTCCCCAGAGCCTCCATTGAGTGCGTGAGGTCCTGACTTCACTGTGCTGACTGCTCTGTGTCACGCCTTCTCCTGTTAGTCTGATGAACGAGACCCATCGGTTTGGTGTCCTCTCTTCTTCAAGTGTGGGATCCTTTGTCGCCCTCTGATGCACGCTGCCATGCATTCTGCATTTGGAGACTATCACTTGAATAGGGATCAATGGAAAAGGATACATTACCGTGCTGCCCTCTAGTGGGGAAAATGTGAACTAATAGCATTTCATAAAAGGTTATTTTCTGGCATCCTTACTGCTACTTTGAAAACCAGTTTGAAACGGCCATTGCAACTTCCTCCTGCGGTGTCCGTGAGTGCGTCAGAAGAAGGGCTCCAGCCAGAGAACATGGATTTCTGTAGTTGATGCCATGATGAAGCCACTCACTGCATACTGAAGCTGAATGAGCTTTTGTCCATTGTAGTGACCTCAAGTTTTTGATGGTGGGTCTTCAAAGAGTGCCAGGTTCACATAATCTCCACTGCATCATCATCTGGTCCGGCTGATCCTCCACTTCTTTCCATAGGTGAGGGGAAAAAATAACACCATGTCAGTAAACATTTTGATGAGGTTCTAATCTATATACTAAGAAATTTGTAGACATCTTTGGAAAATTGATATTATTCATTGCATACTGTTCTTATGAGTTTGACTTCGATTGAAAAATACATCAGTAACAATTTCTTTTAATATGTCCTGGAAGTTAAAGTCTGGAGGCATGTTGTTCCGAGAATGAGAAGCCTTATATAAATGATACCATGTCCTCTTTGTGTCATCTGACAGGTACTGTGTGGGGTACTTGTTCAACATGTGAAGAAGCTGGTCTGCAGGTGGTGACTTGTGGAAAGTAATACATGAAGAATGTCGCCTTTAGTTCCATTGCAGCACCAGTAGGAAGGATTGAGTTAAGAGGCAAGGACAGTTGCCTACAGGGGTTTCAGTGGGGTCACAGTTCAGATATGGTGTTCTCTCAGCATGCAGGGGTTCCTGGATCTGCCCATCTGACTCATGGGGCACTCGTGCCACCAGTGATCTGGGTATACCCAGGAAAGTGGTGTGGACTGAGGTTGTGTGCCATACACTGCTCGCTGCTTCAGATGGTCCGATATATAATTGCTGTGGCAGCGCAGTGTACCTGACCAGCTTCCCAGGAGGCGAGTGTATGTGTACAGGACCTGTATGAATGTTGAATAGAGGAGAAAGTGTGGCAGAAAGGCTCTCAGTCACTAAGGGAACAGCAGAGCAAGGGTGCTGTATGAAAAGTTGTGCTGCTGTTTCCCACATTTCATTCATTGAGTTCAGTGATAGGGCATTGGGGGAGAGACATACAAAGACCCCATTATTGTTCCCTGTAACAGTACTGTTCCACTTATGACCACGGTTGGTTTCGAAAGACCGGTCATAACACGATTTGGTAGTAACTTGAGTAGGCTATATGTAAAGTACTGTTAATTGATGTTATAAAAATTTTTAAGTCTTCTTTCTCTTAATTTCACATTCATAATTGTTATATATCATTATTTTCTATGTTATTTATGCAACTGTTATGTTCTTTATACCATTTTGTTTATTATTGTTACATTCGTCAGGTTTCAGTAAAACACTGCATTACCAGTACAACTTTTTAATATTTGCAAAGCCAATTTCCTCTTGGTAGACCTCTTGGGAGGGGTTTGATGAAAATTATCCAAGACACAAAACAAAAATCGCTGTGCGAAGTCTGGGATAACAGTTGAAATGGTACACGCTGCGATTATAGTGCTGTAGGAAGCTGGTCAGTACTGTCATACACCCAGCTGGGCATAGGTTGGGCTTCCAGACGCGGAGCTGTCGTGTGTAGCGATTGTGGTCGTACAGTCGAATGGTGGTAAATTGTATAGGTTGTAAGTCTATAAATACTTGTAGTTGTTTCCTGACGTTCCCATTGGTCGCTTCCTGAACCTGCTTGGAGTAGTGAGCGACCACATCACGTATGGTGGACTGGAGAATGCTATGTGCAGCCAGCCACTCTGATTCGGTTTCTGCACTTTAGTTCTCAGGCTTAAAGCTGCTTCTTCCAAGAGTCTGCTTTTTCAAACACCTGTTCCCGGATTATTTGTGACTGTTCTGGATAGCATTCTGTTGTTTTGATGCATATCAGTTGCCTACCTCTAAAGTCGCAAATTTTCCATTGCTCACTTTGTCATCTAAGCCACGAGCAACAACAAATCGTGTGTGTGTTGTGTGGTCATCTGTACGCAGGTGTCTATGTCTGCACTGGTATCAACATTACTGATTGCTAAAGTTTGGTTAGGTGAGAGAGAGGGCTCCGAATGTAAAACCCTTAAAGAAACATTAGCCTCTGCAGCCGGATCCAGAGTAACTTTGGGGACAGTTTCTGTTCCCGTGGCTGCTGGAAGCTGTCCGCACTCCCGGAATGCCATTTTAGGCAGCCCTTCTCAGCTTAGTTCTCGCTGAACAGCTCCTCTGGACCGCCGCCCGTTCCCCGTTCCCGCTCCCCTCGGCGGCGGGAGTAAAGGCGCTCAGCGTGGACGCAAATGAACGTAGGCGCTGAGGGGCGGGATTCGTGAAGGGCGGGAGTCGCGAGGGGCGGGATTGGCGAGGGGCGGGATTCGAGAGGGGCGGGATTTTGAGAAGGGCGTGGTTCGTTAGGGGCGGGATTCGAGAGGGGCGGGATTTCGAGAAGGGCGGGGTTCGTTAGGGGCGGGATTCGAGAGGGGCGGGATTCCTGAGGGGCGGCACTGGCGAGGGGCGGGATTGGAGAGGGGCGGGATTGGAGAGGGGCGGGATTCACAGGGGCGGGATTCGTGAGGGGCATATCTCGAGAAGGGCGGGGTTCGTGAGGGGCGGGATTTGAGAGGGGCGGGATTCATGAGGGGCCGGTGGGAGTCAAGAGGGGCGGGAGTCGTGAGGGGCGGATTTCGAGAAGGGCGGGATTCGTTAGGGGCGGGATTCGAGAGGGGCGGGATTGGCGAGGGGCGGGATTCGCAAAGGGCGGGGTTCGTGAGGGGCGGGATTCGAGAGGGGCGGGATTGGTGAGGGGCGAGTCGAGAGGGGCGGGAGTCGTGAGGGGCGGGATTCGAGAGGGGCGGGATTGGCGAGGGGCGGGATTCGCAAAGGGCGGGGTTCGTGAGGGGCGGGATTCGAGAGGGGCGGGATTCGTGAGGGGCGAGTCGAGAGGGGCGGGAGTCGTGAGGGGCGGGAGTCCAGAGGGTCGGGATTGGTGAGGGGCGGGCGTCCAGAGGGGCGGGATTCGAGAGTGGAGGGATTGGCGAGGTGCGGGATTCGCAAGGGGCCGGATTGGCGATGGGCGGGATTCGAGAGGGGCGGGATTGGCGAGGGGCGGGATTTGCAAAGGGCGGGGTTCGTGAGGGGCGGGATTCCAGAGGGGAGGGATTGGCGAGGGGCGGGAGTCTTGAGGGGCGAGACTCGTGAGGGGCGAGACTCGTGAGGGGCGAGACTCGTGAGGGGCGGGATTCTTGAGGGGCGGGAGTCTTGAGGGGCACAGTCGTGAGGGGCGAGACTCGTGAGGGGCGAGACTCGTGAGGGCCGAGACTCGTGAGGGGCGAGAGTACGGACAGTCCCGCTGAGGCGGAGGTCTCGGAGATGGAAACTGAGCGAGGGGACCGTGACCTGCAGCGCGAGCACCTGAGGAGAAGGCAGCAGGTCTGTGACAGGTGACGGGCAGGCGGAGGGCGGAGGCGCAGCCCCGGGAAGAGGGATGAAGGCCCAGGGCCGCTTGAGGCGCCGGCGCATGCGGCCGTGGCTTGAGCAGGTCGGGGTGAGAGGCGACAAGGCCGAGAAGGGAGGGCTCCGGCTCGCGGACTGAGGCGGACGGGACTGTCCTGGGGGGGCCGGGAACAGCGGGTGCATGAGAGGCGCTGAGCTCGGAGCTCGGGGAAGAGGTTTGGGGAGCGGGCGCTCAGAGGCGGGAGGGGAGGGCTAGGGGCGGACGGGAGGGTTTGCACAGAGGGAGAGACAGCCCCGTCGTCTGTGCCGGGCGTGGGCCTGAGGAGGCCTGACCGGAAAGAAAGGTGTGGAGGGAGGTGGACGGGACACGGGACCTGGGAGGTTTTTGGTTGGGGGGATTCCCTTTTGTTTGTGGAAAGGCCGAGAGCGCAGAGCGGAGCGCGCTGGGTCGCAGGTGAGTCTCATGTGCAGTCCTTCAGCTTCTCCCGGGCGGGGCGGGCACGAGGACGCGGTCAGGTGGGGCCGGGGAGGCGGCGTCCGCGGCGGCCGGGGTCCGAGAGGGAGCGCCGCGAGAGGCTCCTGCCTCACCTCCGCCTCAGGTTCCCCGTCCTCCCTCGTTTCGGAGGCGCAGTAGGAGGGAAGGAGTTCTTTTGTTCAGAGCTGCGTTGGAACAGTGACCGAGCCCGTGCTGCTGGGAGCCGTCTGTGTCACTGCGGAGGGTCCGGAGGTCCGAGGAAGGGAGCAGACAGGACCTGACCGCAAGGAGGCGGGAGGTTCGTGAAACGAGCCTCTTGTTTCTCACACCGTCACTGCCTGAGTGCTGGTGTTGGGAGGGGAGCATAGACATCAAACAAAAAGTGTCTTCGTCGCTATGTTTATGTGTTACTGGGTGTCACTTCGTTAGAGGTGTAGTTTTCCGTGTTTGCAAGGAAAGGGACAGGCCTGAGAAGACTCGGGGTAGTTGTGTTTCCATCTGTGAAGGGAGGGGAGTGACGAGTGGTGTTTGGATGCAGCGGGCCTGTCAGGTTTGTGCCCTAGAGAGCTGAGGAATGGGTGAGGGATGCAGCACCAGAAGTACTTTTGGGAGCGTTGCCGGCATTAGTACAGAATTTAGACACTGCTCAAGTAGGTATTTTTTGATCCAAGGGCATCTTGTATAAGTGCACAGTACAGTGTTTCCCGTAGCCCTTTATATTTACCTGTCAGGGGACACTGTCCTAATTTCACGGAATTTATAGGTAAAATGAGTTTACATTCAAGGTGTAGGTGAGGGAGGAGATCCTGGGTTTTCTAAGAAAGAGGACATAGACCATCTGTTTTGGGCGCTGGGTTTTAGGGAACAGTTGGTATAGGGATTAAGAAGTGGGGGTCCGGCGTGATCCAAGTTGCCTTATGCGCGTGATCTTGTCGCGCTTCTGTCAGAGACCCCGCCGCGGGTACCGCCTTTGTTACTGCTTGGCCTGACTTCATTCACGCGTAACAGCCCCCTCCTCAGACGCACAGACTGCGTAGTGCGTCGTCGGAGTAAGCAGTTCGCATGCTCCCCTCCGGAGCGCTCCTGTGTGCTGCCATGTAGCAGATTTCTGCTGCAATTCACAGGGTACCATGACGTCATCTGTGCGTGCCCCGAAGTGTCTTCTGTTCTCATAATTCAGGGAATCTAGATCGTGTTTCAGGAGACTGGCATCACGCTGAAATGGCCCCATTTCCATCGTTCCTAGGACTCTGGGCTTTTAGGAAAGGAAGCTTGTTCTCTGGGAAGAGTGACAGCTTCTGTGACAGGGCTGTGTGATATCCGAGGTCATTCCTTTTCACATTCTATTAGGAAAGATGTCCTGTGACAGGGTTCTCCATTCCCTCCCACTGATAAGTGTATCTGCGCTCAGTTCTGCTGTTAGTCACTGTGCTGCTCGGGGACCCTCGCTGACTGAAAAGGATTTTAAAAAGTTATTTTGGCGCTCTCTTGTGGACGTTTTGAACACAGCACATTTTACAGGAGCCGTGTCTTATAGTCTCTTGAGAGATAAGAATTAGTATACCTTCAGATTTCCAATAGGATCACTGTCTGAAAATAATGTCATTACGTCAATATTAATTGTGTTTGCGAGGCGTCTGGTGGTTTAGTGGGTAAAGCCTCAATCTGGAATGCTGCAGTCTCTGGTTTGAAATCCTGCACTGAGTGGTCAGGGCAAATACAGGAGTTTCAGTTGATGCTTCCTGGTCTTCCACCCTTTCTGTCTGACTGTTGATCTCTCTCTCTCTCTGTTTCTCTTCTCTTTCTTAAAAAAAAAAAAAAAAAAAATAAATAACTAAACACATAAATAAAATATGTGGATTATCTGTTCTTCACTGAGAAGAGGACGGTGCTGAGGAGAAACGTCGCTTCTGATTTCTCATCGGAGTCAGGAAGGAGAGTCCAATGAAGATGGAAAGGTACGATATTTTTATTTCCTTAGTGATGTGCTAGAGATATGGAAGGAATGTTTCATGGAAGAGAAGGAATATTTCGGTCCATTATGTTTTCCTTTTTGATTTGATGTTGCAGACAGTGATGGAGCTGAGAGCTTTTGTTAGTTGTGTCACTTTCTTCTGCGTTAACTATCACTTTGTACCTATGTTCTCAGATTGGGCTGGTCCATACTTTGGTGCATGTCTTAACTTTTCTGCTATCTTCAAAGAATGAGTTGTTGGATTGTTTCCATACGTTACATTAATTACTTTACATACCTCTTTCTTTTTACTCATGGATGCAGTGTATGATCTCATTTTTTATCTTCTTTAATTATTTCTTAATTTATTTCCTGATCTCATTTTTTTCTTGATTTATGACTTAAAGTAAAATTTATTTCCTACATGTCCGTGTCTGTTTTCCTTTATATATGCATATAGATATGTTTATACATTTAGCCATTTACTTTCATTGGTCTGCCCATTCAATATTACTTTTGCTTTCAGTGTGACTGTGTCCTTGAAGTTATAGAGGTGTCTTCTGCAGTCTTTTCTTTAGGTTCAGCTCTTTCTTCTGCTTCGGTCTTCATAGGTGTGAAGCTCACCTGTATGCACAAGGCAATTGCTCACTGGATAAGCATGGATTGCATCAGTGTTCTGGTGATTACGGTTTCTGTGTGCATGTGTGTTTTCTGTGTTTCTGTCCGTGTGAGCTTTCGATTTGGTATTCAATATTTGGACTTTGCAATGAAGGGTTCCATGTCATTCTGTGTCACCATGTTTTGTAGATTTGCCCTTTTTTGGACGGAATGTGTCTGCTGAAAGAACTTTGGGTCTTAGGTCCTTTTAAATGATACGCAGGGTTTCAGTTGAGTGTCTGTTGTCTGCTTTTACTGGGCACTGCAGTTTTTTTCCGAATTTAAATGTGTAGTGCAGAGACCAGAGCCTTTGTTACAGGATGCTTTCGTCTGTCAAGGTGGAATCTGTTGTCTTAGTCTGATGTATGTTGGGCTGTACTGTGTACTTTTGAAACCTCTTTTCCATTACGTTTCTGGTACAGAGAGCATAAAATAATATTTTGCTGCCTTCTAGTGGAGAAGTTTGGAATACCCTGTCTGTCTAGAAACCTGCCCCGAAATTCCAGATTACTGCTGTGCCATTGTTCTTACAAATCCTATAGCTTTCACCATTAGTTCTAGGGTGCTTTGTCAAAGATGTTGATGGATATTTGAAAAATGTAGTTAAAGAATCATAGGCAGTGTTAATTTCTAATTGTCCTGGGAGTATGTGTCTATACTTTTTTTTACTTTCTGTTTCTATGTGAACACTGCTTTCTTCACTGTCTGTGAAAGGGATGCTCCACGTATATGTTGATGTCGATTGTATCTTTTCTTCTTTTTTACTTGTAGTTCTCATGCAGTGCAGGAATTATGCAAGGTTGTCGATGGAATCTAGTAGTCCGTGTTCTTTGTCTTTGGGAAGTTGGTGGTCTCCTTGAATATATTGTCAGATGTTGGATATGTGACTATATTCTGTTATATTTCCGGGGTCCTTCTCCATCTGTCAGAATGTGTGTGTCGGATGTCAGCAAGCCATTGAGGTCAACTGCCTCTGTCTAACAGGGGAGTCGTTGCTGTGCAAGTAGAGTTGTCAAGTTTGGGAAGTGGGACTTTTGACAGTCCTGTGTTCTGTGCAGTGGAGGTGCGGATGATTCACGGAAAACAATCCAGGCTGATGCAGTTGCTAAAATAGTACTCTGAATCAATATTTATTGTGAATACCTCATGCTGCTCTATCTCTTCACTGTAACCAATAAAGTATTTTGAAAAACCACTCTTTTTCATTTCTGTGTTGAATCTTTTTCTTGTGTCATTAACTTTAACACTTGCTTTTTCTCACAGGTTAGAGAGTACAGGAGGGAGGAGAAAAAGGGCTGGGGCTGGGTCTAGGGCTGGGGTAGGTGCTGGGCTAGGGCTAGGGCTAGGGTTAGGGTTAGGGCTAGGGCTAGGGCTAGGGTTAGGGTGTTGGGTTAGGGTTAGGGTGTCGGGTTAGGGTTAGGGTGTCGGGTTAGAGTGTCGGGTTAGGGTGTCGGGTTAGGGTGTCGGGTGTCGGTTTAGGGTGTCAGGTTAGGGTGTCGGGTTAGGGTGTCGGGTCAGGGTTAGGGTGTCGGTTTAGGGTGTCGGGTTAGGGTGTCGGGTGTCGGGTTAGGGTGTCGGGTTAGGGTGTCGAGTTAGGGTGTCGGGTCAGGGTTAGGGTCGGGGTCGGGGTCGGGGTCAGGGTCAGGGTCAGGGTCAGGGTCAGGGTCAGGGTTTAGGGTTAGGGTTAGGGGTTAGGGGTCGGGGTCGGGGTCAGGGGTTAGGGTTAGGGTTAGGGTTAGGGTTAGGGTTAGGGTTAGGGTTAGGGTTAGGGTTAGGGTTAGGGTTAGGGTTAGGGTTAGGGTTAGGGTTAGGGTTAGGGTTAGGGTTAGGGTTAGGGTTAGGGTTAGGGTTAGGGTTAGGGTTAGGGTTAGGGTTAGGGTTAGGGTTAGGGTTAGGGTTAGGGTTAGGGTTAGGGTTAGGGTTAGGGTTAGGGTTAGGGTTAGGGTTAGGGTTAGGGTTAGGGTTAGGGTTAGGGTTAGGGTTAGGGTTAGGGTTAGGGTTAGGGTTAGGGTTAGGGTTAGGGTTAGGGTTAGGGTTAGGGTTAGGGTTAGGGTTAGGGTTAGGGTTAGGGTTAGGGTTAGGGTTAGGGTTAGGGTTAGGGTTAGGGTTAGGGTTAGGGTTAGGGTTAGGGTTAGGGTTAGGGTTAGGGTTAGGGTTAGGGTTAGGGTTAGGGTTAGGGTTAGGGTTAGGGTTAGGGTTAGGGTTAGGGTTAGGGTTAGGGTTAGGGTTAGGGTTAGGGTTAGGGTTAGGGTTAGGGTTAGGGTTAGGGTTAGGGTTAGGGTTAGGGTTAGGGTTAGGGTTAGGGTTAGGGTTAGGGTTAGGGTTAGGGTTAGGGTTAGGGTTAGGGTTAGGGTTAGGGTTAGGGTTAGGGTTAGGGTTAGGGTTAGGGTTAGGGTTAGGGTTAGGGTTAGGGTTAGGGTTAGGGTTAGGGTTAGGGTTAGGGTTAGGGTTAGGGTTAGGGTTAGGGTTAGGGTTAGGGTTAGGGTTAGGGTTAGGGTTAGGGTTAGGGTTAGGGTTAGGGTTAGGGTTAGGGTTAGGGTTAGGGTTAGGGTTAGGGTTAGGGTTAGGGTTAGGGTTAGGGTTAGGGTTAGGGTTAGGGTTAGGGTTAGGGTTAGGGTTAGGGTTAGGGTTAGGGTTAGGGTTAGGGTTAGGGTTAGGGTTAGGGTTAGGGTTAGGGTTAGGGTTAGGGTTAGGGTTAGGGTTAGGGTTAGGGTTAGGGTTAGGGTTAGGGTTAGGGTTAGGGTTAGGGTTAGGGTTAGGGTTAGGGTTAGGGTTAGGGTTAGGGTTAGGGTTAGGGTTAGGGTTAGGGTTAGGGTTAGGGTTAGGGTTAGGGTTAGGGTTAGGGTTAGGGTTAGGGTTAGGGTTAGGGTTAGGGTTAGGGTTAGGGTTAGGGTTAGGGTTAGGGTTAGGGTTAGGGTTAGGGTTAGGGTTAGGGTTAGGGTTAGGGTTAGGGTTAGGGTTAGGGTTAGGGTTAGGGTTAGGGTTAGGGTTAGGGTTAGGGTTAGGGTTAGGGTTAGGGTTAGGGTTAGGGTTAGGGTTAGGGTTAGGGTTAGGGTTAGGGTTAGGGTTAGGGTTAGGGTTAGGGTTAGGGTTAGGGTTAGGGTTAGGGTTAGGGTTAGGGTTAGGGTTAGGGTTAGGGTTAGGGTTAGGGTTAGGGTTAGGGTTAGGGTTAGGGTTAGGGTTAGGGTTAGGGTTAGGGTTAGGGTTAGGGTTAGGGTTAGGGTTAGGGTTAGGGTTAGGGTTAGGGTTAGGGTTAGGGTTAGGGTTAGGGTTAGGGTTAGGGTTAGGGTTAGGGTTAGGGTTAGGGTTAGGGTTAGGGTTAGGGTTAGGGTTAGGGTTAGGGTTAGGGTTAGGGTTAGGGTTAGGGTTAGGGTTAGGGTTAGGGTTAGGGTTAGGGTTAGGGTTAGGGTTAGGGTTAGGGTTAGGGTTAGGGTTAGGGTTAGGGTTAGGGTTAGGGTTAGGGTTAGGGTTAGGGTTAGGGTTAGGGTTAGGGTTAGGGTTAGGGTTAGGGTTAGGGTTAGGGTTAGGGTTAGGGTTAGGGTTAGGGTTAGGGTTAGGGTTAGGGTTAGGGTTAGGGTTAGGGTTAGGGTTAGGGTTAGGGTTAGGGTTAGGGTTAGGGTTAGGGTTAGGGTTAGGGTTAGGGTTAGGGTTAGGGTTAGGGTTAGGGTTAGGGTTAGGGTTAGGGTTAGGGTTAGGGTTAGGGTTAGGGTTAGGGTTAGGGTTAGGGTTAGGGTTAGGGTTAGGGTTAGGGTTAGGGTTAGGGTTAGGGTTAGGGTTAGGGTTAGGGTTAGGGTTAGGGTTAGGGTTAGGGTTAGGGTTAGGGTTAGGGTTAGGGTTAGGGTTAGGGTTAGGGTTAGGGTTAGGGTTAGGGTTAGGGTTAGGGTTAGGGTTAGGGTTAGGGTTAGGGTTAGGGTTAGGGTTAGGGTTAGGGTTAGGGTTAGGGTTAGGGTTAGGGTTAGGGTTAGGGTTAGGGTTAGGGTTAGGGTTAGGGTTAGGGTTAGGGTTAGGGTTAGGGTTAGGGTTAGGGTTAGGGTTAGGGTTAGGGTTAGGGTTAGGGTTAGGGTTAGGGTTAGGGTTAGGGTTAGGGTTAGGGTTAGGGTTAGGGTTAGGGTTAGGGTTAGGGTTAGGGTTAGGGTTAGGGTTAGGGTTAGGGTTAGGGTTAGGGTTAGGGTTAGGGTTAGGGTTAGGGTTAGGGTTAGGGTTAGGGTTAGGGTTAGGGTTAGGGTTAGGGTTAGGGTTAGGGTTAGGGTTAGGGTTAGGGTTAGGGTTAGGGTTAGGGTTAGGGTTAGGGTTAGGGTTAGGGTTAGGGTTAGGGTTAGGGTTAGGGTTAGGGTTAGGGTTAGGGTTAGGGTTAGGGTTAGGGTTAGGGTTAGGGTTAGGGTTAGGGTTAGGGTTAGGGTTAGGGTTAGGGTTAGGGTTAGGGTTAGGGTTAGGGTTAGGGTTAGGGTTAGGGTTAGGGTTAGGGTTAGGGTTAGGGTTAGGGTTAGGGTTAGGGTTAGGGTTAGGGTTAGGGTTAGGGTTAGGGTTAGGGTTAGGGTTAGGGTTAGGGTTAGGGTTAGGGTTAGGGTTAGGGTTAGGGTTAGGGTTAGGGTTAGGGTTAGGGTTAGGGTTAGGGTTAGGGTTAGGGTTAGGGTTAGGGTTAGGGTTAGGGTTAGGGTTAGGGTTAGGGTTAGGG